>NW_022631193.1:1663646-1686866 GCF_010015895.1 Lontra canadensis | reverse complement strand
CAGAACATAGGAGGATCTGCTATTTCAGATAACATTTCTTTTTTTTTAAATGATTTTATTTATTTACTTGTCAGAGAGTGGGAGCAGCAGAGGAAGGAGCATGTTCCCCGCTGAGCAGAGAGCTCAACAAGTGGCCTCATCCCAGTACCCTGGGATGATGATCTGAACTGAAGGCAGATGTTTAACCAACTGAGCCATCCAGGCATGCCTATATAATATTTATTTCTTTGTATAGTATCTAAGACAGTTGGATGCTGACTGACCAACTGATCCCCAAAAGGGGACACAGAGACTTGTACAAGATTCAGGCATATTTGGAGTTCGGTGACATGGGAGAAGTGCATGGGATGTCATGGGGTACAGAAGGCACCACCTAGTAAATGGAGCTGACGAACTGGTTCTCCATATGGATATAAGTTACTGAATCTCTCCTTACATTACTAATGATAATCAATTCCAAAGGGATTTAAGACCTAAATCTCAAATAAAAATGGCAGAAAATCATGTAACTGTTCTTAGAGAAGGATTTCTTTATTTTTTTTTAAGTTTCAGAGGTCGACTTTAGTGACTTGTCAGCTGCGTATAACACCCAGACTCATTTCAAGTGCCCTCCTTAATGTCCACCACCCAGTTACCTCATCCTCCCACCAACCTCCCCTCCAGCAACCCTCAGTTTGCTTCTTTGATTACGAGTCTCTTATGCCCTCCTTAGGGAGCACTGATGGTATATGTAAACTATGAATCTTGGACCAATACATCAAAAACTAATGATGTATTGTATGGTGACTAATATTACACAATAAAATTTAAAAACAAATACGAAAACAAACAAAGAGGCTCTTATGGATTGTCTCCCTCTCTGATTTCATCCTATTTTATTTTTCCCTGCCTTGCCCTATGTTTCTCTATTTTGTTTCTTAAATTGAACATGAGTTAAATCATGTGATGATTATCTTTCACTGATTGACATATTTTGCATAGCATAATACCTTCTAGTTCCCTCCTTGCTGATGCAAATGGTAAGGTTTCATTTTTTGATAGCTGAGTTATATATATATATATATACACACACACACACATATATATACATTCACACACACACACACACACACACACACACACATACCTCATCTTCCTTATCCATTCGTCTATCAAGGGACATCTGGGCTCATTCCATTGTTGAATATTATGGACATTGTTGCTATAAACATTGGGGTGCAAATCACTATGATTATATCCTTTGGGTAAATACCTAGTAGTGCATTGCTGGGTTGTAGGTTAGCTCTATTTTTTAACTTTTTGAGGAATCTCCATACTGTTTTCTAGAGTAGCTGTACCAGCTTGCATTCCCACCAGCAGTGTAAGAGGGTTCCCCTTTCTCCACATCCTAAGCAATATTTGTTGTTTCCTGACTTGCTAATTTTAACCATTCTGACTGGTAAGAGGTGGTATCTCATTGTGGTTTTGATTTGTATTTCCCTGATGCCAAGTGATGTTGAGCACTTTTTCATGTGTCTGTTGGCCATTTATATGTCTTCTTGGGAGAAATGGCTGTTCATTTTTTCTGCCCATTTCTTGACTGGATTATTTATTTTGTGGGTGTTGCATTTGATAAGGTCTTTTTTAAATTTGTTTTTAATTTTTTTATTTAACTCAATTAGCCAACATATAGTATATCATTAGTTTCAGATGTAGTGTTCAATAATTTATAAGTTGTACATAACATCCAGTGCTCACCAGATCACATGCCCTCCTTAATGCCCATAATCCAATAACCCCATCCCACCACTAAACTCCCCTCCAACAACCCTCAGTTTGTTTCCTATAGTTAAGAATTTTTCATGGTTTTTCTCTCTCTCTGATGTCTTCCCATTCAGGTTTCCCTTCCTTCCCCTATGATCCTCTGTGCTGTTTCTTATAGTTCGCACATGAGTGAAGCCATGTGATAATTGTCTTTCTCTGTTTGATATATTTTGCTCAGCATACTATCTTCCAGTTCCATTCACATTGATGTAAATTGTAAGGATTCATCCTTTCTGATGTCTGAGTGATATTCTATTGTATAAATATACCACACTTTCTTTATCGATTCATCTGTCAATGGACATCTCAGCCCTTTCCACTGTTTGGGTATTGTGGCATTCCTGCTATGAACATTGAGTACAGGTACCCCTTCAGATCACTACGTTTTTATCTTCAGGGTAAATACCTAGTAGTGAAATCTCTGGGTCATAGGGTACCTTTATTTTTAACTTCTTGAAGAAACTCCATACTGTTTTCCAGAAAAGCAGTACCACCTTGTATTCCCTCGATGCTATATGTATAAGAGATCCCTTTTCTCCACATCCTCACCAACATTTGTTGTTTAATGTCTTGTTAATTTTAGCCATTCTGACTGGTGTGAGGTGGTATCTCATTGTGGTTTTGATTTGTATTTCCCTGATGCCAAGTTATATGGAGCATTTTTTTTTATATATGTCTGCTGGCCATGTGTATGTCTTCTTTGGAGAAATGTCTGTTCATATCTTCAGCCCGTTTCTTGTCTGGATTATTTGTTTTTTGGGGAGTTGAGTTGGTAAGTTCTTAATAGATCTTGGATACTTGTCCTTTAATATTTCATTTGCAAATACCTTCTTCCATTCTGTAGGTTGCTTCTTTTGTTGACTTTTCTGGTGCTGTGAAGAAGCTTTTTATCTGGATGAAGTCCCAATAGTTCATTTTTGTTTTTGTTTCCCTTGCATTTGGAGACATGTCTGGCCAGAAGTTGTTGCAGCTGAGATTGAAGAGATTGCTGCCTGGTTCTCCTCTAGGATTTTGATGGATTCCTCTCTCACATTTTGGTCTTTCATTCACTTTGAGTCTCTTTTTGTGTATGGTGTAAGAAAATGGTCCAGTTTCATTCTTCTGCACGTGGCTGTCCAATTTTCTCAGCACCATTTATTGAAGAGACTGTCCTTTTTCCATTGGATATTCATTTCTGCTTTGCTGAATGTTAGTTGACCATAGAGTTGAGGGTCCATTTCTGGGTTCTCTATTCTGTTCCATTGATCTATGTGTCTGTTTTTGTGCCAGTACCATACTATCTTGATGGTTATAACTTTGTAATATAGCTTGAAGTCCAGAATTTTGATTCTGGTTTCTATTTGATTCTTTGGTTTCTATTTCAGAATTCCTTTGGCCATTCAAAGTCTTTCCTGGTTCCATACAAATTATAAGATTCTTTGTTCCAGCTCTTTGAAAAATGCTGATAGTATTTTGATAGGGATTGGATTGAATGTGTAGATTGCTTTGGGTATTATAGTCATTTTAACAATATATTTTCTTCCAATCCATGAGCATGGTATGTTTTTCCATTTCTTCATGTCTTTCTCAATTTCTTTCATGAGTACAGATCCTTTACCTCTTTGGTTGGGTTTCTTCCTAGGTAGTTTATGGTTTTTAGTGCAATTGTAAATGGGATCAATTCCTTGATTTCTCTTTCTTCTATCTCATTGTTAATGTATAGAAATGCAACTGATTTCTGTGCATTGATTCTTTATCCTGCAACTTTGCTGAATTCCTGTTTTGGCTTTAGTGGTTTTTTTGGTGGTGTCTGGGTTTTCTGCCTAGAGTATCATGTCTTCTGCAAAGAATGAGAGTTTGGCTCCTTATTTGCAAATTTACATGATTTTATTTATTTTATTGTCTGATTCCTGAGGTTAGGACTTCTAGTACTATGTTAAACAACAGTGGTGAGAGTGAGCATCCCTGTTATGTTCCTGACTTTAGGGGGAAAGTTCTCAGTTTTTCCCCATTGAGAATGATATTTTCTGTGGACTTTTCATAGATGACTTTTATGATATTGAGGTATGTTCTTTCTATGCCTTCACTGTGTAGAGTTTTCATCAGAAAGGATGCTCTACTTTGTCAAAAATTTTTCCCCTACATCTTGAGAGTATCTTATGGTTTTGTCTTCTCTTTTATTAATGTGGTGTATCACATTCATTGATTTCCAGACATTGAACCACCTTGCAGCCCAGGAATAAATCCCACTTGGTCATGGTGAATAATCCTTTTAAAGTAATGTTGGTTCATCTCCCCCTCTGATTACCCCCACCCCCTTCATTTTTCCCTTCATTCTCGTAATGTCCTCAGAGGGTTTCCAGGGGTAGGGGGTGAGAGATGGTTTAGCCAGCGATGGGTATTAAGGAGGGCATATATTGCAATGAGCACTGGGTGTTATAAGTGAATAATGAATTGTGGGACACTATATCAAAAACTAATGAAGTACTACATGGTAACTAATATAACATAATAAAAAATTAAATTAAATTAAATTAAATTAAAAAGTAGTTTAAAATAAACCTACTATTGCAATGTGGTTGTACCATATACTGTAACTGAACACTGTAATATATTTTATTGAGGTAGCCTAAAAAATAACTTTTAACAAAAATTTTAAAAATTCAAAAAATAAATAGAGTAATGATGGATCCTGTTGGCTAGTATCTTGGTGAGAATATTTGCATCCATGTTCATCAAAGATATTGGTCTGTAATTCTCCTTTTTGGTGGGGTCTTTGTCTGGTTTGGGGATCAAGGTAATGCTGGCCTCAAAGAATGAGTTTGGAAGTTTTCCTTCTTTTTCTATTTTTTGAGACAGCTTCTGAAAAATAGGTTCTTCTTTAAATGTTCTTCTTTAGTTCTTCTTTAAATGTTTGGTAAATTTCCACTGGGAAGCCATCTAGTCCTAGACTCTTGATTTTTGGGAGATTTTTGATTACTGCTTCAATTTCTTTGCTGGTTATAGGTCTGTTCAGGTTTTCTATTCCTCCCTATTTCAGTTCTGTTAATCTATATGTTTCCAGGAACGCATCCATTTCTTCCAGATTGCCTAATTTCTTGGCATGTATATTCTCATAATATGCTCTTATAATCCTTTGTATTTCTTTGGTATTGGTTGTAATCTCATTCTCTCATTTATCATTTTATTAATCTGAGTCTTTTCTCTTTCATTTTTGATAAGTCTGACTATGGGGTTTATTGGTCTTCTTAATTTTTCAAAGAACCAGCTCCTAGTTTTCTTAATCTGTTGTACTATTCTTTTGATTTCTATTTTATCATTTTATGCTCTAATCTTTATTATTTCTTTTCCTCTCATGGATTTAGGCTTTATTTGCTATTCTTTTTCCAGATCCTGTAATCTTAGTTGTATATTTTAGACTTTTTTGTTCTTTGAGAGCAGTTTGTATTGCTATGGACTTCCCTCTTAGAACCATCTTTACTACATTCCAAAGGTTTTGAAGAGTTTCTTCCCATTTTCATTTGTTTCCAAGAATTTTTAATTCTTCTTTAATTTCTTGGTTGAACCATTCATTCTTTAGTAGGATGCACTTTAATTTCTATGTATTTGTGTTCCTTCCACATTTTCTCCTGTGATTTAGTTCAAGACTGAAAGTAGTGTGGTCTGAAAATATGCAGGGAATAATCTGTCTTTTGGTATTGTTTGAAACCTGTTTTGTGACACATTATGTGGTCTCTTCTGGGGAATGTTCCATGTGCACTCGAGAAGAATGAGTATTCTCTTGCTTTAGAATGGCATGGTCTGTGTATCTGTGAAGTCCATCTGGTCCAGTGTTTCACTCAAAGCCCTTGTTTTCTTGTTGATCTTCTGTTTAGATTGTCTGTGCATTGCTGTGAGTGGGGTGTTAAATTCCTCTACTAATATAGTATTATTATCAGTGTTTCTTTAATTTTGTTATTAATTGGCTTATATAATTGCTCCTATGTTAGAGATGTAAATGTTTACAATTGTGAGATCTTTTTAGATAGACCCCTTTATTCTTATATGGTGCCTTTCTTCATCTTTTATTACAGTCTTTGGTTTAAAATCTAGTTTGTCTGATATAAAGATTGCTACCCCAGCTTCCTTTTGATGTCCATTACCATGATAAATGATTCTCCACCCCTTCATTTTCAATGTGGAGGTAACTTTGGGTCTGAAATGAGTCTCTTGTAGATAACATATCAGTGGGTTTTGCTTTTTTGTCCAATATGACATCCTGATCTCCTGATAGGTGTATTTAGTACATTTATACTTAGAGTAATTATTGAAATATATTAATTTTGTGCCATTGTATTTCTGTAAAGTTAGTGTTTCTGTATATTGTTTCTTTCTTTGGTTCTGGTTGATATTATTTTGGGACTCTTTCTTTGTTTATAGGATCCCCTTTAATATTTCTTGCGGGGATGTTTTAATGATCACAAATTCTTTTAGTTCCTCTTTGTCCTGGGAGCACTTAATCTCTCCTATTCTCAATGATAGCCTTGCTGGATAAAGTATTCTTTTTTTTTTAAAGTTTTTTATTCATTTACCCGAGAGAGAGAGAGAGAGAGAGAGAGAGAGCATGCACACAAGCAGGGGGAGCACCAGGCAGAGGGAGAGGGAGAGGCAGGTTCCGCTCTGAGCAAGGAGCTGGTTGAGGGACTCGATAGCAGGACCCTGGGATCGTGACCTGAGCCTAAGGCAGTTGCTTAAGCAACCCAGGGGTCGCTTTTTTTTTTTTTTTAAGATTTTATTATTTGGGAGTGAGAGCATGAGAGGGGCCAGGGAGGAGTGGAGGGAAAGGGAGAAGCAGGCTTCTTGCGAGCAGGGAGCCCAACTGAGATCATGACCTGAGAGCTGAAATGGAGAGTCAGATACTTAACTGACCAAGCCACCCAGGAGACTCCCATTTTTATTATTTTTTTTTTACTATTTATTATACTTAAAAAAAAAATTTTATAAACATATAATGTATTATTAGCCCCAGGGGTACATGTCTGTGACTCGCAGGGTTTACACACTTCACAGCACTCACCATAGCACATACCCTCCCCAATATCCATAAACCCACCACCCTCTCCCTACCCTCCTCCCCCTGGCCACCCTCAGTTTGTTTTGTGAGATTAAGGGTCTCTTATGGTTTGTCCCCTCCTGATCCCGTCTTGTTTCATCTATTCTTTTCCTACCCACCAAGCCCCTCACGTTGCGTCTCCACTTTCTCATATAAGGGAGATCATATGATAGTTGTGTTTCTCCAATTGACTTATTTTGCTAAGCATAATACCCTCTAGTTCCATCCAAGTCATCACAAATGACAAGATTTCATTTCTTTTGATGCCTGCATAGTATTCCATTGTACATATATACCACTTCCTCTTTATCCATCCATCTGTTGATGGACATCTAGGTTCTTTCCATAGTTTGGCTATTGGGGACATTGCTGCTATAGACATTCTGGTGCACGTGCCCCTTTGGATCACTACATTTGTATCTTTAGGGTAAATACCCAGTAGTGCAATTGCTGGGTCATAGGGTAGTTCTATTTTCAACTTTCTGAGGAACCTCCCATGCTGTTTTCCAGAGTGGTTGCACCAGCTTGCATTCCCACCACCATGTAGGAGGTTTCCCCTTTCTCCGCATCCTCACCAGCATCTGTCATTTCCTGACTTGTTAATTTTAGCCGTTCTGACTGGTGTGAGGTGGTATCTCATTGTGGTTTTTATTTGTATTTCCCTGATGCCGAGTGATGTGGAGCACTTTTTCATGTGTCTGTTGGCCATCTGGATGTCTTCTTCACAGAAATGTCTGTTCATGTCCTCTGCCCATTTCTGGATTGGATTATTTGTTCTTTGGCTGTTGAGTTTGATAAGCTCTTTATAGATTTTGGACACTAGCCCTTATCTGATATGTTGTTTGCAAATATCTTCTCTCAGTCTGTCAGTTGCTTTTGGTTTTGTTAACTGTTTCCATTGCTGTGCAAAAGCTTTTGATCTTGATGAAGTCCCAATAGTTCATTTTTGTCCTTGCTTCCCTTGCCTTTGGTGATGTTCCTAGGAAGAAGATGCTGCAGCTGAGGTTGCAGAGGTTGCTGCCTGTGTTCTCCTCAAGGATTTTGATGGATTCCTTTCTCACATTGAGGTCCTTCATCCATTTTGAGTCTATTCTCAAGTGTGCTGTAAGGAAATGGTCTAATTTCATTTTTCTGCATGTGGCTTTCCAATTTTCCCAACAGCCTTTGTTGAAGAGGCTGTCTTTTTTTCATTGGACATTCTTTCCTGCTTTGTAGAAGATTAGTTGACCATAGAGTTGAGAGTCCATTTCTGGGCTCTCTACTCTGTTCCATTGATCTATGTGTCTGCTTTTGTGCCAGTACCATACTGTCTTGATGATGACAGCTTTGTAATAGAGCTTGATGTCTGGAATTGTGATGCCACCAACTTTGGCTTTCTTTTTCAATATTCCTTTGGCTATTGGAGGTCTTTTCTGGTTCCATATAAATTTTAGGATTATTTGTTCCATTTCTTTGAAAAAAATGGATGGGATTTTTATAGGGATTGCATTAAATGCATAGGTTGCTTTAAGTAGCATAGACATGTTCACAATATTTGTTCTTCTAATCTAAGTGCATGGAACATTTTTCCATTTCTTTGTGTCTTCCTCAATTTCTTTCATGAGTACTTTATAGTTTTCAGAGTATAGATTCTTTGCCTCTTTGGTTAGGTTTATTCCTAGGTATCTTATGGTTTTGGGTGCAATTGTAAATGGGATTGACTCCTTAATTTCTCTTTCTTCTGTCTTGTTGTTGGTGTAAAGAAATCCAACTGATTTCTGTGCATTGATTTTATATCCTGACACTTTACTGAATTCGTATACAAATTCTAGCAGATTTGGAGTGGAGTCTTTTGGGTTTTTAACATATGGTATCATATCATCTGCAAAGAGTTATAGTTTGACTTCTTTTTGGCTGATTTGGATGCCTTTAATTTCTTTCTGTTGTCTGTTTGCTGAGGCTAGGACTTCTAGTACTATGTTGAATAGCAGTGGTGATAATGGACATCCTTGCTGTGTTCCTGATCTTAGTGGAAAAGCTCTTCGTTTTTCTCCATTGAGAATGATATTCGTGGTGTTTTTTTCATAGATGGCTTTGATGATATTGAGGTATGTACTCTCTATCCCTACACTTTGCAAAGTATTGTTCAGGAAAGGATGCTGTACTTTGTCAAATGCTTTTCAGCATCTATTGAGAGTATCATATGGTTCTTGTTCTTTCTTTTATTAATGTGTTGTATCACATTGATTGATTTGCAGATGTTGAACTAACCTTGCAGCCCTGGAATAAATCCCACTTGGTTGTGGTGAATAATCCTTTTAATGTCCTGCTGGATCCTATTGGCTACTATTTTGGTGAGAATTTTCACATCTCTGTTCATCAAGGATATTGGTCTAATTATCTTTTTTGATGGGATCCTTGTTTGGTTTTGGGATCAACTTGATGCTGGCCTCATAAAATGAGTTTGGGAGTTTTCTTTCTATTTCTATTTTTTGGAACAGTTTCAGGAGACTAGGAATTAATTCTTCTTTTAATGTTTGGTAGGATTCCCCTGGGAAGCTGCCTGGCCCTGGGCTCTGGTTTGTTGGGAGATTTTTGATGACTGCTTCAATCTCCTTACTGGTTATGGGTCTATTCAGGTTTTCTATTTCTTCCTGGTTCAGTTGTGGTAGTTTATATGTCTCTAGGAAAGCATCCGTTTCTTCCAGATTGTCAAATTTGTTGGCGTAGGGTTGCTAATAATATGTTCTTATAATTGTTTGTATTTCTTTGGTGTTCGTTGTGATCTCTCTTCTTTCATTCATGATTTTATTTATTTGGGTCCTTTCTCTTTTCTTTTTGATGAGTCTGGCCAGGGGTTTATCAATCTTATTAATTCTTTCAAAGAACCAGCTCCTAGTTTCATTGATTTGTTCTATTGGTGGTTTTGTTTTTGTTTTTGTTGTTTGTTTGTTTCTATTTCATTGATTTCTGCTCTGATCTTTATTATTTCTCTTCTTCTGCTGGGTTTAGGCTTTCTTTGTTGTTCTTTCTCCAGCTCCTTTAGGTGTAGGGTTAAGTTGTGTATTTGAGACCTTTCTTATTTCTTGAGAAAGGCTTGTACCACTATATATTTTCCTCTCAGGACTGCCTTTGCTGTATCCCACAGATTTTGAACTGTTGTGTTTTCATTATCACTTGCTTCCATGAATTTTTTCAATTCTTCTTTAATTTCCTGGTTGACCCATTCATTCTTTATAAACATATAATGTATTTTTATCCCCAGGGGTACAGGTCTGTGAATCACCAGGTTTACATACTTCACAGCACTCACCATAGCACATACCCTCCCCAATGTCCATAGACCCATTCCTTCTTTAGAAGGATGCTGTTTAGTCTCCATGTATGTGGGTTCTTTCCCAATTTCCTCTTGTGATTGAGTTCTAGCTTCACAGCATTGTGGTCTGAAAATATGCAGGGAATGATCCCAGTCTTTTGATACTGGTTGAGACCTGATTTATGACCCAGGATGTGATCTATTCTGGAGAATGTTCCATGTGCAGTAGAGATGAACGTGTATTCTGTTGCTTTGGGATGAAATGTTCTGAATATATCTGTGATGTCCATCTAGTCCAGTGTGTCATTTAAGGCCTTTATTTCCTTGTTGATCTTTTGTTTGGATGATCTGCCCATTTCATTGAGGAGAGTGTTTAAGCCCCATACTATTATTGTATTATTGTCGATGTGTTTCTTTGATTTTGTTATTAATTGATTTATATAATTGGCTGCTCCCATGTTAGGGGCATAGATATTTTAAATTGTTAGATCTTCTTGTTCGACAGACCCTTTGAGTATGATATAGTGTCCTTCCTCATCGCTTATTATAGTCTGACTTAAGTGTAACTGATCTGCTATAAGGATTGCCTCCCCAGATTTCTTTTGATGTCCTATAGCATGGTAAATTGTTTCCCACCCCCTCACTTTAAATCTGGAGGTGTCTTTGAGTCTCAAATGAGTTTCTTGTAGGAAGCATTTAAATGGGTTTTGTTTTTATCCATTCTGATACCCTGTGTCTTTTGATTGGGCCATTTAGCCCATTTACATTCAGGGTAACTATTGAGAGATATGAATTTAGTGCCATTGTATTTAGTGCCTGTAAGGTGACTGTTACTGTATATTGTCTCTGTTCCTTTCTGGTCTGTTACTTTTAGGCTCTCTCTTTATTTAGAGGACCCCTTTCAATATTTCCTGTAGAGGTGGTTTGGTGTGTGCAAATTCCTTCGGTATTTGTTTGTCCTGAAAGCTTTTTATCTCTCCTCCTATTTTCAATGAGCGCCTAGCTGGATATAGTATTCTTGGCTTCATGTTTTTCTCGTTTAGTGCTCTGAATATATCATGCTAGTTCTTTTTGACCTGCTAGGTTTCTGTGGATAAGTCTGCTGCCAATCTAATATTTTTACCATTTTATGTTAGACTTCTTTTCCCGGGATGCTTTCGGGATTTTCTCTTTGTCGCTAAGACTTGTAAATTTTACTATTAGGTGACGGGGTGTGGACCTCTTCTTACTGATTTTGAGGGGGGTTCTCTGCACCTCCTGGATTTTGATGCTTGTTCCCTTTGCCATAGTAGGGAAATTCTCTGCAATAATTCTCTCCAGTATACCTTCTGCTCCCCTTTCCCTTCTTCTTCTGGAATCCCAATTATTCTAATGTTGTTTTGTCTTATGCTATCACTTATTTCTCAAATTCTCCCCTCGTGGTCCAGTAGTTGTTTGTCTCTCTTTGGCTCAGCTTATTTATTCTCTGGCTTTTGGTCTTCTATATCACTAATTCATTCTTCTGCCTCATTTATACTAGCAGTAAGAGCTTCCATTTTTTAAAAATTTCTTTTCAGCATAACAGAATTCATTGTTTATGCACCACACCCAGTGCTCCATGCAATCCATGCCCTCCATACTACCCACCACCTGGCTCCCCCAACCTCCCACCCCTCACCCCTTCAAAACCTTCAGGTTGTTTTTCAGAGTCCATAGTCTCTCGTGGTTCATCTCCCCTTCCAATTTCCCTCAACTCCCTTCCCCTTTCCATCTCCCTATGTGCTCCATGTTATTTGTTATGGTCCATAAGTAAGTGAAACTCTATGATAATTGACTCTTTCTGCTTAACTTATTTCACTCAGCATAATCTCTTCCAGTCCCGTCCATGTTGCTAAAAAAGTTGGGTATTCATCCTTTCTGATGGAGGCATAATACTCCATAGTGTATATGGACCACATCTTCCTTATTCATTTGTCCGTTGATGGGCATCTTGGTTCTTTCCACAGTTTGGCGACCGTGGCCATTGCTGCTATGAACATTGGGGTACAGATGGCCCTTCTTTTCACTACATCTGTATCTTTGGGGTAAATAACCAGTAGTGCAATTGCAGAGTCATAGGGAAGCACTATTTTTAATTTCTTAAGGAATCTCTACACTGTTCTCCAAAGTGGCTGCACCAACTTGCATTCTCAACAGTGTAAGAGGGTTCCCCTTTCTCCACATCCTCTCCAACACACGTTATTTCCTGTCTTGCTAATTTTAAGAGCCTCCATTTTTTATTGCACCTCATTAATAGCTTTTTTGATTTCAACGTGGTTAGATTTTAGTTTTTTTTTTATTTCTCCAAAAAGGGCTTTTATTTCTCCAGGCAGGGTTTCTCTAATATCTTCCATGCCTTTTTCAAGCTTGGCTAGAACCTTGAGAATTGTCATCCTGAACTCTAGATCTGACATATTACCAATGTCCGTATTGATTAGGTCTCTAGTCTTTGGTACTGCTTCTTGTTCTTTTTCTTGTGGTGAGTTTTTCCACCTCATCATTTTGTCCAGATAAGAATATTTGTAGGAGCAAATAAAAACTAAAAGGGTGGCAAAGACCCCGGGAAAATGTGATTTAACCAAAACAGAAGAGACCCCAAATCATGGGGGGAAGAAAGGGTAAAAAGAAGATCAGAAAAAAAAATTAAAGAAAACAAATAATGAAGAAATATATAAAAGAATATATATATATTCTTTTTTATATTTTATATATAAAAATATATATATTTATATTCTTTTTTATATGTGACTGGTGACTAGAACAGGGTCACCCACTTAATTTTGAGAGTATTTTGGTTTCTTAGAAGAAAATACTTCCCAAAATTTTAAAGAATGAAAAACTTATATAAGGGTAAACACAATGAAGGGATGGAATATGACTATAAAGATGAATTTTTTTTTAATTTCTAAAAAAGGAGTTTATAAGATAAGTTGTTTGGGAGAATAAAGAAATAGAAGGGTGGAGAGAATTTGCTCAGGCTGAGACTAGAACAAGCCTGGTTCTAGATTTACAGTGCATTTTAATCTATTAGAAGAAGTTGTACCCCAAATTTTTTAGAAGAAAAAACCCTATGTGTATACAAAAATAAAGTTAGATACAATGAAGGATAAAATATGACTAGAATAATGAAGTTTTCAAAAATTTTTTAAATGAAAGGTATTATTAAGATAAACTACTTAAAAATGTTAAAAGAGGAAAGAATAAAATTTGAAAAACGTTTAGTATAAGAAAAAAATAAAGTTAAGAGCAATTAATTAACTTTGCGAGACTAAAGAATCATGGGGAGAAAGCCATGAATTCCATGCTTTGCTTTCTCCTCCTCTGGAATTCCTCTGTTCTCCTTGGTAAGCAAACTTGGTCTTGGCTGGATTTCTTGTTGATCTTCTGGGGGCGGGGCCTGTTGTAGTGATTCTCAAATGTCTTTGCTGGAGGTGGAATTGCACTGTCCTTAGCAGGGGTCAGGCTAAGTAATCCGCTCAGGTTCATTTTGGAGAGCTTTTGTTTCCTGAATGCTTTCTGTAGAGTTCTGGAGGACGGAAATGAAAATGCAGCCTCCTAATCTCTGCCCGGAGCAGCCGAGAGCTCAGGGCCCAACTCATCAGTGTGCCCTCAGAGAAAAGTGCTTAATCACTTCCGTCTCCCTGGCTTCTGGCACTGCTCTGAGCTCACCCAGCCTGTGACCAAGCATCTCAGTTTCTGGCACACAGCTCCGCCTGGAATCTCTGAACCTCGTAGATCCCTGAGCTTTTCCAGGGGGGTATCCTTGGATCTTGTTGGGACACCACTCACAGAGCAGTGGCCTGTGCCATGGTTTATGGTTCAAGGTAACCCCAAGTTGAGCGCTCACTCCTCAGCTCTGTCTCTGTAGCCAGCTTCCCTGCTCTAATACCTGTGAGGTCTGCGATACTAAGACACCCCCAATCCTTCTGTGGCCCCGTGGGACCGGAGACTACGCTGTCCCCATGTGGGCTTTACCCCCATGTTTAGCCTCTGGAGTGATGTCCCTTAGTGGAGCAGACTTTTAAAAGTTCTGATTTAGTGCTCTGTTGCTCCACCAGGAGCTGGGAGCTGGCCTCTCTCCCTGAGGTCTATCTTCCCATCACTTTGGATTCACTTCTTCACCGGTCCTACCTTTCAGAAAGTGGTCAATTTTCTGTTTCTAGAATTGTTGCTCCTTTTCTCTTCGATCTCCTGTTGGATTTGTAGGTGTTTGGAATGGTTTGATAAGTTATCTAGCTGATCTCCTGCTCCCTGATGTTCTTCAACCTCCTACTTCTCCGCCATCTTGACTCCTTCTGGATAAAGTATTCTTGGCTGCATATTTTTCTCTTTCATCACCTTGAATATATCATGCCAGTCCGTTGGTCTGCCAGGTCTCTGTGGACATGTCTGTTGCCAACCTTATGTTCCTATCTTTGTAAGTTAAAGACCTCTCATCCTGATCTGCTTTCAGGGTTTTCTATTTATCTCTGAAATTTGCAAGCTTCATTATTATGTCTAGTTGTTTACCTATTTTTATTGATTTAAAGGGAATTATCTGTACCTCCAGGACTTGAAGGCCAGTTTCCTTCTCCAGATTAGGGACATTCTCAACTATAATCTGTTGAAATAAACTTTCAGCACCCCTCTTTCCTCTTCATCTGAGACCCTTCTAGTATGGTTTTTGCTTTATGTTATCACTGATCTCTCTAATATTCCCTTTGTGATCTAGTAGTTTTTTATCTCTCTTTTTCTGTTTCCTTACTCTCCATCATTTTGTCTTCTATATCACTAACTCTTTCTTCTGCCTCATTTATCTTAGCAATTGGAGGCTCCATTCTTTATTGCCTTTTGGTAATAGCGATTTTGATTTTGGCCTGATTAGATTTTAGTTCTTTTATTTCTCTGGTAAGGGATTCTTTAGTGTCTTCTATGCTTTTTTCAAGCCCAGCTACTGTCTTTATAATTGTTTTGAATTCTATTTCTGACATCTTACTTATATCCATATAAATTAAATCTCTGTCAGTGAGAACTGCCTCTTGTTCTTTTTTGGGATGAGTTTTTCCATCTCATAATTATGTCCAGAAAACAATAGATGAAAGAGAGAGAAAAACTTAAAACTAGTAATAACACAAGAAATATATGCACTAAGGAAATCAAAAGAGAACACAAACTAAAAAAAAAAAAAAGAGAGAGAGAGAGAGAGAGAGAAAGACAGAGAGGCAGAGAGAAAGAAATAATCAAACAAGAAGGAGAACAGAACACAAAGTAAACTAGATCCTGGGTGTATTTTGAGCTCTTTGTTTGAGGAAATTATGTCCCAAAATAAGAAAGAAAAAAAAACTTTTATATATATAAAAAATAAAATTGAATACACTGAAAGGAAACCAAAAAATTATATATATATATATATATACACACATATATACATACATCTATGTATGTATAGATGTATGTATGTATATATATGTATGTATGTATATGTATAATATATATGTAAAAATATATATAAAATCTAAATATAAAAATTAAAAAAGACTTAAAAAGGGAATTGATAAAATAAAAAATAGCTAAAAAGGAAAAAAAAATATAAAATTGAAAGACTATAGAATAAGAAAAAAAAAGATGAATGTTATATACTGTTTTACCCAAGAGTTTAAGTTTTGCAATTTTTTATAATCAGTAAACTATGTATTAGGTTCATGTTCCTGCTGGTCTTCTGTGGCAGGGCCCTGTTACACTGATTCTCAGGTGTCTTTCCTAGGTGAAATGTACCACCCACCCTTGCCAGTGTGCTGGGTTCAGTGCAAGCAGCTATGGATTACACTAGGTGGTGCTACCTGAAGGCTTTCTGCACCAATAAGGAGGATAAAAATGGTACCACCCCAATCCCTAGCCCCAGAGCTGAAAGGTCACACCCCACTCACAGAAAAGCAGTCAATCACTCTTGTCTCCCTGGTTTCCATCTGAACTCTATGCTCACCTATCCTGTGACAGAACATTTTTTATCTCAGGCATGCAACCTTGTTTTAAGTCTCCAAACTTTATCAGATCCTGTGGCACAGGCCCCCACCCCTCCTCAGAGGAGGAAGGGGTGTCTCGCTGGGCTTCTGCCCTTTACTTGGCCCCTGTTTGGAGAGTGGACCCCCAACCAAGCAGCAGTTTGTGGTTTAAGGCAACACTGTGTAGAAAGCCAGCTTCTAAACTCAACTGTTTGCAACAGACTTCCCTACTCTGATGTTTGGGAACTCTGTCACACTCAGGTACCCCCATTCTTTTTGTGGCCATAGGGATCCTGAGACAATGCTGTCCCACCTGATATTCTGCCCTGCTTCACTACCTGATTTCTGTCAATGCCTGTCCTCTCTTTTTCCACAATTATGAAGACTGCTGCTAGGTGCACATGTCCATGCCTTCTGCACATATTTGCAGAGTGACTCTTAAGTATAGTGTTAGGAGTAGAAATACTGAATTCTGAGGCACATGAATGTGCAATTTTATGTTTGAGCCATACTGTTTTTTTCAAAAAGATTGTATTGATTTACAGTCCCAGCAGCCTGATCACAAAACAATGGCACTAATTTGAAATGCAAAGACTAGAAAGTTTACGACACAGAGAACTTTTTTCTCACTTTGAAAATGGATGCAATGTAAATGAACAGGGAACAGGAAATCCAGAAGCACCAATGCCACTAAGTGAATGGACCGATATGAGCAAGGCCTGTGCTCCAGGTTGGGAGAGCAAGTAGTCCAAGTGAGAGCAGGAATTAGAGGTGTTTCACAGAACACCTTCAGGGAGAACCCTAGCCTGCTCTTCCTCAGGGGAGTGCTCACATTCTACTGTTATTTACTCTCTCTCTAACTACTGAGCATGGCTGTATCTAGCTATCTAGCTCTTTCTTTTCTTCTTCTTTTTTTTCTGCTTTTTTTCTTGTTAAATATAGATCCCCAAACTGGATAACTCTGCATGGCCTGAGGCTGGATGAAATGACCTGAAAATGTTGGCAGAAGCTGGTCCTTCAGTAGGTAGCAAGGAAGGACATGTCCAGGGGCCAAGGAGGAAAGAGCTGTGATTGGAGAGGGTGCAGCTCCTTCATGCTGGGTACATGCAGGAGTGACTCTCACAGAGAGAGGAGGTCACTCACACCTGGCCATTTTGTAAGGAGCTTCTTGATGGTATTATCTGGTATCTGTTGTTGTGGATCAAATTATCCTGAAACTTAGTGGCTTAAAACAAGTGTTTATTTGCTTATAGTTTCTGAGGGCCAGAAATTCAGGAACAGTTTTAATTGTGTGGTTCTGGATAAGGGTCTCTCCTGAAATGGCAGTCAAGCTATCAGCTGGGCTGCATCTCCTGAAGTCCTCCTGGGGTGGAAGGATTTACTCTCAAGATGACACATTTACATGACCAGCAGTTAATGTAGGTTGCCTCTGCTATCCTCCACATGGCCTCTGATTACTCAGGACCTCTCCAAAAATTTTATGGTAACTAGGCCAAGAGAGGAAAGAGGAGACAGAGATGGAGAGAGAGAGAGGAAAACAGAGCTGGAACAGGAGCAAGGCAGAGCCAGTGAACAGAGTGTTTATAAGACAGAGATGCACTTTTCATAACATAGTTCTGGAATTTTTAGATTTTCATTTATTGCCGCCATATTCTCTTAGTCACTCCAGGGAAAGGGTTTAACACAGACATGAAAATAGGAGGAAATGTTAGAGGTCATCTTAAAGTGTCTACCACTGACATACAGGGAGGTCAACATTGTGTGAGTCCACAGAATGTGAGATGAGAAGTGAAAGAACATGGACATCAGAGAAATGGTGTTAAAGTTAAGTGAGAAATGGATGTCAGAATGAGACTGTATGTCACATTGAGCAGATATTTTCTTCCACCTTTGGATACAGGCTCATTTAATAAATGACAATATACAACATATTTGGGAATTTCCTGACATGAGTTCAAAATGAGCAAGTCATCTCATATACCTCAAGGAACTTACAATCAATGAAAGTGAAAGTAATTGAGCTTGACTGAGAATTGAGAAAAGATGTGAGGACAGGACCCCCATGTCCTGACTTCCCTTCAGAAGGAGGCTGCTGAGACATCACTTCTTCAGATGATGGAGTCTGTCAGGATTTTCTTCAGGATGTCCTTGGTGTCCTTGGCAACTATTTCAAGGAGGCGTCTGTGTTTCCACTTTCTAAGGGAGTTGAAAACAAAGCCACCTAACAGTGGGATACATCTCAGAATTAAACATAAGCAAGAGACTACATTACAATTCATGCAAGAAAATAGCCAGTCCCCTCTGAGGACAGTGTTTAGATCTTGAGACCTCATAAGGGCCCTGTACTCCTCTATGGACTTCCCGATACTGTGAGCCATCTGCCGGAGAGATTCATCATCTATACCAAAGAGCAAGCGGTAGGCCATCAGACTTTGCTCCAGATCATCTGCATTCCAGATACCAAGGGTGTCAAAAGACTTTGAGGCTATTTTCTTCCTGCAAGTGATCACTTTGTCATTAATGGCCTTCTTATAAGTGTGGGACAGATTCTCTAGGGGACCATGGTACCTGGTGTCAGAAATGTCCCTATGCAAGGTGCTCCTAAGCTTGGGGAAGTCATGCAATAAGGGGTCAAAGCTAGAGACCAGGAATATGTTGGGTTCACACACTCCCTCTTTTTGGAGATTTTCCTGGATATTCTCCTGAATATTCTTCATGAGTTGTTCCTTTAAGTGGGTACTTGTGCTGATGTCCCTGTCCAGCTTGGTCCAGATGATATAGAACTTCTTTCCCAGGCCCTGGATGATTTTGGCAAGCTTCACGAGATTCATGCTGAACTGTTCTGATGCAATGATGATGACAATGTCATACAGACTAAACTGCATCTCCTGCAGATAGTTCCCCAGGCTTTGGGTACCTGCCCCTATTCCAGGTAGGTCCCACAGCACCACATTGGGAAAGTGGGAGGAAAAGTAGCGAGTGGGAATCTGGGTGGTCCTCACCACCCCAGTGGGAGCTGAGTCCTCCTCCTCCTGCCCAATTCCCCGCAGTGCATTGATGAAGGAGGACATGCCATTGCCAGAGTCCCCAGTCACAGCAATGTTCACTGGGGCACTGGATGCTGTCTTCAGGGTCTCCTTGACCACAGAGACTACCTCCAGCAACTTCCCTCCTCCCAAGGCCTTTTCCATGTTTATGGCAACCTCCTTAGGTAGGACTCTCCAGGCCATATTGTACGATATATCAGAGGTGGAGGATGCAAGTAATGGGGTGTGAAGAGAGTGGGTGGGCTGTGTCACATCACTGAGCAATGGAGTGACCTGCAGAAATAGGAAAAACAGGGGAGTTAAGAGAGCCCGGCACATAGGGTGGCAGAGGAATCATCAGATTTGGTAACCCAAACTGAGGGCATCAGATCCACACCCAACTCCCTGCAAAGGTACTTAGGTGACAAACAGCAAGCCTCTGGAAAAATGTTTGTTAGTTTGTCAAAAATTTAAACATATTCAACCATAGAAAGGGAGGAAATCCTACCATTTGTAACATGTATGGACACTGAAAGCATTATGCTAAGTAACATAAATCAGACAGACAAATATGGCATGTTCTAACTGATGTGTGAAATCTAAAAATCAAATAAAATAAATTCGTAGAAAAAGAGAACACACTTGTGGATTCAATTTATCACAGGGTGAGAAGGTGGAATTGGAGGAAGTGTTCCAATGGTACAAGATTTCAGTTATAAGATATGTACGTACTAGGGATGTAGTGTACAACAGGATGACTACAGATAACATGACTGTATGATTTATAGAAAAGTTGTCAAGGGACTCTATCTTGAGTTCTCATCACATGGAGAACTTTTTCTCTTTTTTCTTCTTTCTTTTCCTTTTAGTGAGATGATCGATGTTAGCTGAACCTACAGTGGTTTACTTCACAACATATATATATATATCATGCTGAATGTCTTAAATTCACGCAGTGATGTATGCCAATTCTTTTCCAATAAAAGTAATAAAATAATTTAAACAGAGTCACCAAAGGACCCAGCAGTTCCATTCCTAGATGGATACCTAAGAGAGATGAAAACACACATCTAGGTAAAACCTGCATGCAAATGTTCACAGTATATTATTACAATAGCCCCTCAGGTGGAATTCACACAGTTGTCCACCCTCTGTTCAATGGATAAAGAAAAGTGGTCTATCCATACAATAGATCGCTATTGGGCAAGAAAAAAATGAAGTACTGATACCACCCACAACATGGATGAACCCCAAAACATTATGCTCTGTGGATGCCGACAGCCCATCGGACCATGAATTCTGTGATTCTATTCATATGAAATGTCCGGAAAAGGCAAATCCTTAGGCATGGAAAATATATTGAGGGTTTCCTAGATTGGAAGGGCAAATGGTAGGAGGGAAAAAAGAGGTAGTCAAGAGGTACAGGATATCTTTTGGATAATGAACACGTTCTAAATCTGATTATGATGGGTGCACAACTTTGTGAATATATTCAAAGCTACTGAAAACTTTAAAGGGATGAATCATAGAATGTGTAAATTATATCCCAATGAAGTTGTAGAAAAGAAAAGCAGGAAAGGTGCTCATTGAGGAGATGTGCACATGTTAGAGGCTCAGAGGAGACCACTGATGAATGCTCTGTAGCTGTGCTACTAGTAGTCAGCTTCTCGGCAGGTTATGGATGGAGGGGTTTGAGCAGAAGAATATTGTGAGGGTTGCTCCATCAGGACCAGGCAAATATGGGTACTCCTCCACCCAGATTGGGTGAGCAGGATGTCCCACCGGGGATGTCCCCAGGCAGAAGCAAACTTGTGCCAACTCTCCATACTGTTCAATCCTGAGGACCGACACATCCTCAATACATATGTCTTAAAAGTCAAGAGCAATTTAATTGTCTTAACAGCAGTGAAAAGTGCGTTTCCCCCCATTTTCCATATCTTTCACCACTAACTGCATACCTAAAAAAATCCCTGTCCCTCATCCACTGCAACATTTAAGTTACACAAGCTTTCCAAATAATATCCTACTGATTTTTAAGTCAGTACTTTTGTTTGTACTTGATTGTTTATCTTTGCTGTGATTATTGCTATAAGTATTTAAGCTCTCCCATGAGCTTTCTCTTGTAAGCTGAACCCTGCAGTAAGATTGCAAAGCATTTGGGGTGCCTTGGTGGCTCAGTGGGTTAAAGCCTCTGCCTTCGGCTCAGGTCATGATCCCAGCATCCTGGGATGGAGCCCCCATCGGGCTCTCTGCTCAGTGGGCTGCCTGCTTCCTCCTTTCTCTCTCTGCCTTCCTCTCTGCCTACTTGTGATCTCTCTGTCAAATAAATAAATAAATAAAATCATAAAAAAAAAAAAGATTGCAAGCATTTCATATGGCAGAATTGGGAAGGAGAACTGGTTGGAATTACCCACTGGACTCTCCTTTTTGGGGCCATACACACAGTGTTGGCTGGTGGTCTTTGACAATCCCACAAGTTATGGCTGCTTGCTGTGGTAATTTCCCTTAAGACATCTACTATCTCTGTGTGCACAAATGCAAGTTTTAAAACACTTTCTAATTCAAGACTGACTCTTTGCTGAGGAGTTTTCATGTACAGCCTCATTAAGGGACTCTCCTGATGCTCTTAGAGATGAGACCTCACATCCAAACACTCAGGTTTCTGCTGAAAAGGACTCCAGTCCTGTATGTAGGACAAATTTCATGTTGAGCTGTAGGAGCTATGGTGCAGCTTGTTACCCACCACACTGGCATTCCTCTCCAATGGTGTGTCCTCCTTGCATTATTGCCCCCCCCAGAGTTCTGAGTGCTTTCTTCCAATGAGGAAATTGCCAAGAGCCCTGACTGAGTTTTCACACAGGCTTGGCCCGTGGTACTGTGAATGTTTTCACATTGAAAACTGAGCTCCAGAGGGGGGACAAGATGGCAGGGAAGTAGGAGGAGGCGCCTTTTCAACCTGTACCCTAAAGTGAGCGGATTACCTACCAAAGAACTCCGATCACCCATGAAATCAGCCTGAGATCAGAATTACACACATCTGGATCTCTACAGGGGCAGAAGACGCCAGTGGGTAGGTAAAGCGGAGTGGGAAAGGTGGACTGATATCGGAAGATAAACAAAAGGGGGAGGGAGCCACCAGAGGTGACCGGTTGGAAAGTAATACCCCTAATAAGAGCGAGAGTGCCCTGCGTCTGGGGACCAGCATTAACTTGGAGACTGGTTGAAAGCACTCCAAAAGAGCAAAAGATCGCCGTGGGGGAAATTGTGGGAATCAGGGCAGCTAGGGACAGGGGCTTAAGTCCCTGGACCCAGGACAGCCTCCCCTGGTGCTGAGCCAGAGAGAGTGGGGTGGAGAAACCAGGTCTTGGTCCCTGAGCCGCCAGCGAACCCGAGATTGCCTGGGTTCTGGCCCCTGTGAGGGGATGGGAGCTACATTCGAGCCCTGCTACAGCGCCTGAGATGCGCGCGCTCCTCATCATCCCCTGAGAGAGGTACAAAGGCCCAGCCTGCGCTCTTTGACACATGCCATTGTTTCAGAGCCCAAGACGCCCGCCCCAAACTCTCCCCTGAGAGAGGTGCGGGAAGGCCCAGCCTGGTGCTTTCAGACCTGCGCCCGGTTCTCAGAGCCTGAGACACACGCGCGACCCACAGCCTCCTCTGAAAGAGGTGCATGCAAGCCGGGCGCTCTTAGACCCAGAAAGACCAGGCACTCCCAACCCCGGGCAAGTGGGAAAATCTCAGTGTGCAATCACTGCTTGGAACCTCTCTGGTGGTCTGGAGCTGCCCAAACAGATGCCAGTGCTTTGGTTTTGGGTACAAGCAGAAGATCCTGCGTCCCCAGGGACCGCGACTCGGAACCTGCTCTGCCAGCGGCCAAGGGGGGATTTATATGGGCTCTGCAACACCCACAGAAGAACAGACTGAGGCTTCTCTCTGAGAGGGAGGTCAGGGTGCAGTTTGCTTTCCTCTAAACCTACAAAAACCATCAAGAGCGGTCAAGGCGAGAGGAGGAAAAAAAAAAAAAAA